>NC_066869.1:46203134-46213134 GCF_022985175.1 Labeo rohita | reverse complement strand
AACAGTTCAGTGAAAGTGAAGATAAATGGTGAATTGCTTAAGAAATGTCTGTTCCTCACATAAAGCTACCAACCAATTCAGAACACTGGAAACCGAAGGCAAAAACTGTAAGTACTATTTATTATGATATTATGGTGCTTTTGAACATTTTTCGAAGCTTAAAAGCCTCAGTCCCCATGGAAACTAATTGCAAGGAAAGCCAGCTCAACTATTCAACATTTCTCCTTATGTGTCCCACAAAGAGAAAAAAAAAAATATAGGAATTTGGAAAGATGGCAAGTAAACGATGAGTTTCATTTTTAAGTGAACTGTTACTTTAACATCAATATTTGGTGCAGATTCTCATGTGAGCGGTAGTGGTATTGGCACAAGAAAGCCATCGAAGGTCATGTGACTGCTCCATTTGGACGTTTTCTCATTAAGAATGGTATGTGGTGGTCGTTTTGATGTGGCACTCACAACTTACTCCATATGATGAGATTTGGATAGTTTCCCAAGGCACGCTACAATTTATAGCAGACACCAGAGCAGTGCAGAGAAAAGCATGATGTTTGGAGAGGTCACTGTAGTTTGTTCAGGGGATTGTGGGGACTTACATTATTTAACGACATAAATGTGCAGTGATGTGATTGCAAGGTCTTTTGCCAGAGTTCACTGTATTACTTATGTGTGTTGTTTATTAATGATACAAAGAGAGGCAATGACCTCCCCTACGTAGGTCACTAACGCTTTTATATTACATGGTTAAACATGCAAATCCTAGCTGACACTGTCACCTTAAAATACACTGTTGTTGAAGCAGATTTGCAGTACCACATTGCACTACTACGTTTTTTAGGGACTCGCAATTATACTTGCAAAGCACCATATACATTTTTGTATTGCCATATCATCACCAAAAACCAAATGGCAGGCAAGAAAATAAATAAATAAATAAATGCTTATTTATGTTTTTTTTTTCTTCATTTTATTTATACATTCATTTACACTGCTATATTAGCATCAAATGTTATATCCATGGAATAAATAAATAAATAAATATTCCTCAGTTGTTTGTTAATTCATGTATATTACTATATAAGCAAATTATATATTTAAATAAATGGATAAATAAATAAATGCTTATTTGTCTGTTTAATTTTTATTTGTACACATTTATATTGCTATATTAGTGTCAAAGGCTATATTCATGGATATAAATAATTAAATGCTTATTTGTGTTTGTTTGATTTTTATTCATTTCATTTATTTATATTGCTATATTACCATCAAATGCTATTTTCATAAAAAATAAATAAATAAATAAATACATGTTTGTTTGTTTGTTTTATGGTTTGTTTGTTTGTTTAATTTGTATTGATACTGCTATTTATATTGCTATATTAGTGTCAAATGCTATATTCATGGATTTATTGATATGTATTTATTTATTTATTTTTTATAACATTTACATTTTCTTAATAGAGTAGTGGTTTTCAACTTCTTAGGGGCCAACTAAGAGCAAATATTCTTTAACAACATATAAGTACCCAAAAATGTCCTTCAAACCAAACATTAAAATACAGTAATATTACTATAGTACCAGTTTGACAACTTCCGGCAACTATTATTTCACCACACATTGTGGTATACTGGTGCACAAACAATTATATCCCTATCTTTTGGCTTTATATCTACTCAAATTAATTTGACACATTAATCCTAGGTTTATCATGTCACATATTGCCACAAGTTTATCGCATATCTCATGTTTTCCTCCATATCACACTGCCCTATCAGCCTAATCTGAACTTCCACCGAGTGACTGATGAATTTGCAGCTAAATCTGATTCGATTGGATGTCTGGCCTGTGACATTAACAACAAAGATATGGGAAGTTTTTTTCCTTCCTTTTAGTAAGTGATAAGTGTTCTGCTATCTTAACTACACACAATCATATTAGTCGCATCAAACAATTTTTTATTTTTTTTTTTTTTTTTTCCTGCTGTCTATGACCCCACCAGGACAGACCAGCTGAGAACCACTGCTTTAGAGCGTCCTTGACAAATACAAGCAGCATGTGATGCTTCTGTACACAAGAATGATGTGATCATAATGCAATACCCCATGATACTCGCTGTGGTCTCATTCTGTTTGAAGAAGAGTCTGAGGGAGAGAGACATTCCTTGGGCTAAATTTAAAACCAAACACCCGACCTGGGAAATCGACTTTGGAGGGCAAACAGCTCATCAAAGATACACAAAATAAATGTCTCAGTCTTGTGGTAATCACAAAGCAGGCTAGATCTCTGCAGAAGGTTTGCCTCTGGATGTGGGCTTTCATTTACAGTCGTATTTGGAAGCTCAACTTGACCTGGGTAAAGCCCCAGGCGATTCAACCACAAAGCTAATTGCATGTAGTAGGGAGATTGAGTGCCTTTGACCACCCAACCCTATGAACTACAGCAGAGAACTGACTTCTGCTACAGATACAGACTGGAAAGCGGGATTCAGGAGGGAATTTGATACTAAAGTCAAGCTCACCAGGGAGGAATTCACAGCCCTGGATTACTGAAAATGCATGACTTTGCCTACATTTCTGCAAAACTGCAAAAACGTACCTATGCATACATTTAACTACAGTTTCCACCCTAGAGGCTGTAAAACACCAACAAGTTTTGTTCCTTTTCACACCAATTATGATTACAAGAGCAGACTGTTGATTAATCTAGACATATTGTTGCGCAGTTCCTTGCACAATACTATGTTATGAACTCGAAAGGCTTTTACCATAGTGCATGATTTGTAAACTAATACATTTTCTTATTTACATCTCATAAACGGCGCCATATGTATGGCTTTCCTGATATAGTAAACTTGCTCGAGAGCCCACCTATTACAGTATTTAACTATATGTAGTATCACATTAAGCATCACACGTTTGCATTACATGAAACCCACCATATGCATGGCTGTTCTTACATGGTAAACTTGCTCGGTAACACACCTGGTACAGCATTGCATTTGCAATACAAAGCATTTAGGTTTAAGTCCCATGAAACACGAGTCGCAACACTCCACAAAATAGCTCAAAGACTTGTATAAACTATCTAAAAAGGCCTGTTTGCTTTAGCAAGTGTGTTTTTATCTCATGTTTGCTTTTGTTATGTTTGCATCACATTATGCACTCCATATGCATGGCTGTTCTTACGTGGTAAACTTGCTCGGTAGCACACCTGGTACAGCATTGCATTTGCAGTATGAAGCATTCAGGTCTGAGTTCTGTGAAACAAGAGTCACAGCACTCCACAAAAAGCTGAAAGACTTGTATAAGTAAGCTAAAATGGCATGGTTTCTTCAGCAAACGTGTTTGTTACATTATCACTTAAAGGGATAGTTCACCCAAAAATGAAAATTTGATGTTTATCTGCTTACCCCCAGGGCATCCAAGATGTAGGCGACTTTGTTTCTTCAGTAAAACACAAACAAAGATTTTTAACTCAAACTGTTGCAGTCTGTCAGTCATATAAATGGCAGTCAATGGCTACCAAATCTTGGAAAAAACATACACAAACAAAACCAAATTAAACCCTGCGACTCGTGACGATACACTGATGTCCTAAGACACGAAACGACGGGTTTGTGCGAGAATTTGTTTAGATGTGACGCATGTAGCAACATTTACATTCGACAACTTTAAAACTTTATGTAATATTAAATTTGTTACTTCTGTTTCTTTGCAATTATTTGTGAATTTTTACTAGCAATTACTAAGTGAAAATGTTTTCTGCTCCACACACACAAAAATGCATTTCTAAGCAGTTATTTATCAAATGATGGAAAAGAGCATTATAATCTAAAATATTCATACATATAAATGTAGTCACATGTGCTTTCTGAATTTGATTTGCACAATATCATTAGTGAACAAAGCACTAAAACAACACAGAAATCAGACCCCCAATATTTATTTATACACAGGACATTGTTAAGAAAAACTGAAGCAGAACTTAGTCATTTATGACTGTCAAACAACATCCTGACCGGCCGCATTTCTAATTTAAATTCACTAATATTTAACAAAAACATAGCTCATCCAATCAGAACCTAGAATTCAAACTCTCAGTTCTATAACACTGTTTTTACTATTTGCAGCCATCCATTTCCAGATGAAAAGTATTCAGATAATTAAATAAGATGAAGTACCTTTCATTTGTAAATTATTAAATTCATCAAGCTATCCAGAAATAGACATTAGCCATGTCAGTTATTTAATGCCTAAACTATTATTTATATAGTATTTCAAATGGCCTCCTGCAGTTGCAAATATCTTTAGTCAACCAGCCAAGTACTAAAACAATCCAGATAGCACATAGAAATAAAGTGAATTCCCTCCTCGGTTTTAGCTGTGCTTCATTTAACAAACGACATCTCCTGTGAAAAGCGCTAGCATGATTTTTTAATGCCCCTGAATAAAATGGCCCCTTGTGGGAAATGAATGTTGGCTGAACATGGGTGAAATGTTAGACCACCAACGCACGGTAAAGAAAGACTGGTACACTTTGGTTGAACCGTGAGGAAACCTTAAAAGGTAATTTTTTGTTTTCAGGATACCATCGAACAGTAAAAAGGAACGAAAACTGCAAGTTTGTTGTCAGGTTAAATCACTGCCAGATGTACTGTATATACTGTACTCCCGATTTATGAAGAGTCTGTTGTCAGAGAAACCAATTATTTTGTTTATCTACACTTCTCATTAATCTTTCACTATGCTGTCAGCAGAAAAAAAAAACAATCCTAGCATCACCCCTGATGCTACACATGCACTAACCTCGACAAGCCAAGATTCTGACCCGCTTTACAAAAATGTACTACAGAACTATGTATTTGGACACTAGTTTGATGGTAAAACCGTTCCATTTTTTTAATTACCTTGGGATTTATAAACACCATATGTGGTGTGTGTGTGTGTGTGTGTGTGTGTGTGTGTGTGTATATATATATATATATATATATATATATATATATATATATATATATATATATATATATATATATATATATATATATATATATATATATATATATATATATATATATATATATATATATATATATATATATATATATCAATTTGGAAACATGCTACAATGTTTATGCTGTAGCAGATATATTTGCAATTTACATACAGTAGGAAAAACATGTCTGCTTTGCATGATTTACACATGGGAGGGATGAAAAGCAGATGGAGTAATGCAATAATACAGAACAGAAAGTTTTTTCTAACAAGCCACAGTAAGGAAAGTATTAATTCATTTACTTACTGATTAACTTATTTATTTAAAGGATAAGCAAAATGTGATTTCAGTTGTTTATGGTTGTCAAGCAACTTCCTAATGTGATGAATGACTAATTAAAATTGAATAATATTTTATAAAAATGTAGATCATTCAATCAGACTTCTCAAAAGTCTGAATTATCAGTTTTCTGATATTGCAGCCATCAAATTTATATATTATATATAGCCATTCAAATATATATATATACACACATATATATATATATATATATATATATATATATATATATATATATATATATATATATATATATATATATATATATATATATATATATAGCAATATTTTAATTTTGAAATGTATATACCTTTTATATGCAAATTTTTATATTTGTCGCATGGATTATCAAAAAAAAAAATATATATATATATATATATATATATATATATATATATATACAGGGGTTGGACAATGAAACTGAAACACTGGCCAATATAGTGTTGGAGGTTTCATGGATATGTTTGCACAGCCTGGTGGCCTATCTTCACTGATTGCACACTGCACCAGTAAGAGCAGAGAGTGAAGGTTGACTATGTGCACCCAATGGATCAAACATTGTACCCTGAAAGTAGTGCCTTGTATCAGGATGATAATGCACCAATACACACAACAAGGCTGGTGACAGAGTGGTTTGATGAACATGAAAGTGAAGATGAACATCTCCCATGGCCTGCACAGTCACCAGATCTGAATATTATTGAGGGATGTTTTGGAAGAGCGAGTTAGGAAAAGTTTTCCTACGCCAGCATCACGTAGTGACCTGGCCACTTTTTTTTTTTTTTTTTTTGCAAGAGGAGAATAGCTTAAAATCCTTCTGGCTACTGTGCAGGACTTATATTTGTCATTCCCAGGATGAAATGATGCTGCATTGGGCACAAAAAGGCTCAACAACGTACTAATTGTTTTTAAAAAAACAGGTGTTTCACTTTTATTGTCCAACCCCTGTATATATATATATATATATATATATATATATATATATATATATATATATATATATATATATATATATATATATATATATATATACTATCAGTAAGTCAAATTTGAACTTTTTTTAATATATGAAGTAACAGAAAATTCAACTTTATTTTTAAGCCTGTTTATAGTAATTTAAGTTTAATTTAAGTTGATTTTAATCATAAAAAAAATTCAAGTCAACAACTGAACTGAAAAAATATGAAGCAGCACAACTGTTTCCAACATTAATAATAAATCAGCATATTAAAATGATTTCTGAAAGATCATGTGACAGTGAAGACTGTAGTAATGACGCTGAAAATTCAGCTTTGCATCACAGGAATAAATTATTTTTTAAAGTATATTAAAATAGAAAACTGATATTTTAAATTATTAATAATATTTCACAATATTCTTGTTGTTTTTTTGTTTTTTTTTTTCAAAATAAATGCAGCTATATGCAGTATAGTGTAAATCCAATGGGCAAAAAAATAAGATTTAAAAGCAGCAAAAGCTTCTGGGAAATCTAATTTTGTGGATTCTTGCAAGTGTGCATTGGAAATCTTTTCAATCTCTAAACAATGCATCATCATTGTCTCCACTGTGCAAATCAATAACTCTCGTAAAATCGTTCACTTTGCCCGTTCCTAATCAAGGCTCGAGATAAAGGCGAATAACATTTAAAAAAGTGACATTCTTAGACAGCAGAACTTGCATATGATAAATGGAGTACCAATTGCCATTAAATAGATTCTGTGCATTAACCCTGATACAAGGATAAGTGTCTGAAACCTGACCCGGGCAAAAAAAAAACTGCTTCAATTGAACAGCTACGGTTTCTTGCCACAGGCGCATACTTGACCTTGCTGGATTGCAGGACAATTGCCACCAATAAAGAATAGTTTGAAGGCAGTTATTTTCACACAGTCTGAACGATGGCTCTAGAGAAAATGATTAATTATTTTTCATTAAGAACAGCCCTTGCCCTCAACTTCTACGAAGAGAGAATTAGCACCTCTGGTTATAATGCAATACAACTACAGTACCCATCTTTAAAAAAATAAATAAATAACAGAAGCCAGACGCTCCACACAAAGCTTATGAAACTCAATTTGTGTGGAAATCAGCTTGGCAAAGCAGGAAAAGTCAATTGTGATAGATGTTAAAGCACGTATCATTGACTATATGTGATTTGAACAGACAGTACCGGACATCCCGCTAGACTGAAAACACACGCCAGAGTCGACAGATCGGAGCAGCTTCGCCCAGCGGCGTGAACTTTCTCGCAGTCTCTGTCTTAATAGAACAGCATTTGTGAACTGAAGGATGCGCCAGCAGCAACACCACTCAGATGAATGTGTGCTCGGGAGGGATGGAGAATGAAGAGATCAAGGCACTCGCATGTGCAAAACGAACAGCATCAAGGTGACATATTACTACAAAACTTGAAAGTAATGTTTTTCAAATGGTAAACATATTGTTTTAACATTCAAATTTTACATTATATTTTAATATCGTTATATTAAATTAAAAAAAATCTGGACATGACATAGTATAATACAATTAAGCCTTTATATAATATTATAGCAACAATATATTGTATCAGTATATTATATATATTATATTATATATATATAAAATGCCTTATATACAAATTTTATAACACATACCAAAAATAGATCAAAGTATGCTAAAACAAAAATAAAAATAATTGATAGTTATAGTATATCTTTATAAACATATTTCACGAATACAGTATTTTTTTATTAAAATAAATATGTATCAAATATTTGTCAAATAATTTAGATATTTTTCACATTTTCGAAAATTTGTAATTAAATTGTAAAGATTATTTTTAATTGTAAAATATTATGCTCAGCAAGGCTGCGTTTATCGTTTCTTTGATCAAAAATACAGTTAAAGTTAATAATACTGATATTATTACAATTTAAACAATTTGAAATAAGTTTTTTCTATCTGAATATATACACTACCAGTCAAAAGTTGTTTAATGTATTTTTTTTTTTTTTTTTAAAGAAGTCTCTTCTGCTCACCACGCCTGCATTTATTTGATCCAAAGTACAGCAAAAACAGTAAATTTTTAAAATATTTTTGCTCTTTTTCTATTTGAATATATTTGAAAACGTAATTTATTCCTGTGATCAAAGTTTTTATTTAAAATAAAAAGCTTTTTATTTAGCAAGGATGCTTTAAATTGATCAAAAAGTGATGATAAAGACATTTATAATGTCACAAAAGATTTCTATTTTAGAGAAATGCTATTCTTCTAAACTTTCTATTTATCAAAGAAACCTGCTGTTGTATCAGCAAATTGTAATATTAGAATGATTTCTGAAGGATCACGTGATTGGAGTAACGATGCTAAAAATTCAGCTTTGAAATCACTGGAGTAAATTACATTTTAAAATATATATAAATAGAATACAGTTACTTTAAATTGTAAAAATATTTCACATTTTTATTGTTTTTGCTGTACTTTGGATCAAATAAATGCAGGCTTGGTCAGCAGAAGAGACTTCTTTAAGAAAAAAAAAAAAAAAAACTTAAAAATCTAACTGTTCAAAAACTTTTGACTGGTTAAATGTATTCAGCAAGTTTGTTTAGATGTGACACACGTAGCAACATTTACGTTAAGTGAAGTGAAAGTGAAAAACAACCCAGTTTGTCTCTCTAAATCACACTGCTGGTCCTCAGTGTTTTTCTGGTCTCTTAATACATGGCTATTATTTTCTTTCTGAATAGCTATGAATGCAATACTTTTGATTTATTATGCCAGAATGAGCCAGAGCGGTAAATTAACTTGTCTAAAAGCGACGTCAAGGCTCCCGTATCCACATGCGTTTAATGACGACGCGAGGCGCCATTCCAAGGCAGACGGAAGGTGAGAATTCAATCATAACAACACTGTAGGGAGTTACTTTGCACAGCATGGTGTGCTTCTGTCACTTTTAATGTATAATTACCATTAAAGACACAGACGCGCCACACCGCGCACAGCATGCGTGTGTGTTTGTGTTAACTGCTTATAAAGAACTAGCCGTACAGGCTAGGGAGCCACTCTTTGCCACCATTGTAATTAAGGTGGTCTTAGCAAGTGTGCAGGCATTCATCGAGGCAAACGGTTATTCGCTTTGAAAAAACAATTGTCTCTGACCGCCACCTTCAGTGGCACTATACATAACAAATTCACTGGTTATTCCCTTGAAATATGTATGCGGCAGTGCAACACTGGAAAGAAACATGGAGGCATTAAAAATGCATGGCAGTCCCTGTACTGTCTTTGTGGCTCTTCCGTTTTGGAGGTAACAAGCCAGGGAATTCGGGATGTGGTGACTCAGTTTTGCTTAGCGAAGCCTCACCTAGAGTTGAGGAAAGGAAGGTGGCTTTGAAAGTCTAGAATGCAAAGCAAAATATCTTTCATGTCTGGTAAACTAAAAATTACATTTTGTGCATGTGTGGGGAGAAGGTTTATGAGGTTATTGACAGCAAAATCTACTATATAAAAGGTGGAAGCATCAGTGTAGGCTCTTTTCCAAAAAGACAGTGAGCTGTCTTTCTCTACAGCCTACCTAAGTACTGTAGCTACCTTCTAACTTTTAATAAGTCTTTTAATAAGTCTTCTGTCATATTGAATTGATTTTTTTTTTTTTTTAATTGTTATTAAGTAATGTAATGGGAAGG